>NC_140633.1:14903383-14925883 GCF_057382275.1 Copadichromis virginalis
GTAATATAGAACTTATGTCGAGTGTTAAAAATGAGTGTTTCTATGTCAAATCTGGAGGTGTTACAATGGAAACATTAACTCTTGACCTCTTAACGCTGAACTCCTAGAGGGGCTATGACACCAACAGAGTAAATTCACAGACTCCGCCCCCAGCACGGCTCCAATCGAAGCTGAAGTGAAGCCGTTTCAGAACATTTTGCTCTACATATTTGAGTTGTTTGCCATGCTTGGTAAGTCATTTTTTCAAAAGATTGTTTCAATTATTATTATGAGCTTTTACTTCTGTGGCTCTTTGGAGTTGAGACAAAGCTGTGTGAAAGGCATTAGCCATGTTGCTCGGTGATAGCATAATATTCTGTTTTAGCTAGCTGAAAGGCTGCGGGCAAATACCACAGCCTTGAAAAAAGCTTGCATGTGAATTTTCAGTCAAACTTTTGGTCTAATATACACCTAAAACAATGTCTAGAATGTGAAATGTTGGTATAATGGTGCTACTTGAAGCCTGAAAATGATCACCCATAAAAAAAAACAAAAACCGAGCAAACAGCAGTAGCAGACGTCCTGACTGGATTCTACGTTAGCATAGATCCCTCCAGAGTTTTGTGCACACGGTTTAGGTAAAAATGAAAAAGGTTGAGGTTTTACATTTAGTTCAGTATTACCTGTTGCCTGTGTCCTTGTCTTTTGGGAAAATACTTTACACAAGTAAAGTATTTAAATTAACACTCTCTGGTGTGGACCCATATAGACACTTTAATAGTGTTGAAATCAAATCCGACAGTGTTAATTTGGACATGCTGGATTTGCTGTGTGGGGTTAATTTTAGTCGGAGATAATGGATTGATTTAAATTCTGAGAAAAGAGTAAAATTTAAATGTCCTTGTCCTTTATCAGTTGCTCACAGGTTTTGTTTGTTTTTTGCTTTGTTTTTGGTTGCTTTTATTTCTTTTTGAAACATTACATAAACATTTTAAACATATACAAAACAATTAGACTTAAAAATAATCAAATTTACTGCAATAAATTTTTTGGGGAATTTAAAAAATCTGCATTGACTGCAAGCGTTAAAATCAGTCAACTGACTTTTTTTATTTAGCTTTTTAAATTTTTCACATTTTCTTTTCTTTTAATAAAGACTTAATTTCCTGTCAAATATGGTGGGTCACCCACTCTTTGTGGTTGTTTGATTTTAAAATGTGGATGGGGGATTAAAGACTAATTGAAAGCCCAGAAACACCTGCCATAAGGTGACTGTGCATTCATCACTATTGACCATTAACAGCATTGTTTATTTCACAGTAAGTATTCTACTTTTCTTTAGATTTTTCTTTTTTCCAAACTATTTTAGTGAGCAAAGCAATCTCATTCAGTGGTACCATTTGCTAACAGTTAAAAAGCTAACAGCTAATAAGCTAATGTAGCCATTTTACTAAGTTAGCTGACTGACTGAGACTGATTTTATTTGTATAGAAAGCTCCCAAAACGGGTATGTCAGCAAAAGTTTGGGCTGAAATTGAAAGCTTTCACAATGGAAAAAGACTTGTTATGAACCTCACGCTGAGATTTTGAATTCTAGCATAAGCACACTTGGTTTTACTTTTTGGTTTCCTCTTTCTTTTCTCCTGCCTTACAACTCAATCCTCAACATCTTTCGTCCACCATATCCACTATCCCTCCTGTGCACATATCCAAACCATCTCATCATCATCTATTTGTCACTTTGGTTCAGTGACCTCATAAATTATTGATGTCTAGATTACAAATCAGATGTTTTTACCTACCCATATGTAGTTGTTTTCAAAACAACTACAAAAATACTCCTACACCCTAAAAGTTGCTGGAGGATACTTGGAGACATATATGAGAATTTGTAGAATCTTCTGGGTCACCGCTAATATAAGCGATTTTTCTGATAAAGATGATTATGATGATGAATGTAGGTGTAGAATTAGTAGATTCGTTTGTAATCACTCTCTCTTATTCATTCAGGAGGAGCCTGTTAAGCCAGATCTGAGATGATGCAGCAACCCTGGTTTTAGTAATCCATGATAATCCATGAAAGTTTTTTCATTACCAGCCTGTAAAAACTCATTCAAACTGACTTTGTGGAGGTCTCCCAGAAATGCTGATGAAATTCTTGGTAATGTTTGGAGTGATCTGTGCACTACATCTGCTATCATGATTATTACCAAGGGACTAAATAACACTGAGTAAAGTAGTCTGGAAGCTGGTAAATTGTTCCCCAACTTAGAGACTCGAGAGTGTGAATCACTGTATCAGTGCACAGTGTCTTGTTTTGTTTTTTGTTGTTGTTTCATTTCATGTTTTTGTTGCAATAACTGGACTACAAGAAAGTTCTTATAGTCATTGTTTTGAAAATGAATGTTAACCAAGCACGTATTGAAACATAACAGAACCATAACGGTGGTATATGTAGACTTTAGAATTTTAGAGTTTCAAGAGTTTATTAATCTGCTATTGAGATATAGTCATGTCTGTTAACAGTGCAATGTGTTATTGGTGGAAGTCAACAAAATACTGTTGAACTGAAGAAGTGTACTTAAGATTGAAATTTAGCAGTCCTAAAAGCCACTGAGGCAGTCAGTTGCTTTAATTTTTCTACATTTTGTGTGAATGTTTTTGAGTTTTCAGTGCCCAGATCTTTACAAACAGTTGTGAAAAATGAATATTGAGTTTTGCTAAACTGAAAAAAAAGTGACTCTGTTGTAGTCATTCTTTTTAAGCTATGTCAACTTATTCCCATGGGAGACAGGGATGAAAACTTGAAGTTCCGGTTATTAAATATTTTTGAATTTAATTATTAAATGTATTACTTTTATTTTAGTCAAAAGGTACATTTTGAATGTAATCAAAATATTGGAGTTCTGATAACCTTTTAAGTTCATGAACTTAACAAACTTAAGGCAATTGGTTGCCTTTAAGTTCTGCTAACGTCTTCAGGTTTACAGCGTACACAGTCTTGTTGGCTGCCTCTTGGGTTGTGCTTATTATGAGTTTGTCCTTAAGACATGAAACAGTTGCTGATATGATCTGCTGTGTCGGTTTCGTTTGGCTGTAATAGTTACATTTTGTAGTGCTAGCATGCCACAAGCATAGATATGAAACTTACTCAAAAGAGTCAGAGGACTGTCGTCAGTCACTGTGTCAGTTTTACAGCAAGTTTACCATTGGAATCCAATGGACCAAAAGAAATGCAAAATGAGAATTACAAAGCCGCTCAAAACAACCCTAAAGACACACACACAAAACCAAAACACAAAATAGAAAAAAAAAGCTTAAATGACCATAACCAGATGCAAAATCACAAGACATACATGCTCGAATGCAACATAACCACAAAGAACTTCCAATAAACTACAGATAAATGCAAAAGTAGATGAGTAGAGGCTATTGGGGTATTTTGCACAAATGTCGGTGACAGTTTTGAAATGTGTCCAAGCAATGATTGTTTGTGCATCTGTTCTGTTAGAAAGAACTTTTGGTTAGTTTGCATTGACCGGGAAAAATAATGTGACATAGATTATTTCAAATTAAAATAAATATAAGTTTAAATTTGACTGTAAAAGAATGTTCATAGTTTCTCAAATGCTCCCCCAGCCCCTAAGAGTTTCTAAATGTGCCCCAGACTACTTATTTTCCTTCTCCTAACTTGCCTTATGGGTATCATTGAAGTTTTACCTAATGCAATGTTTTCTTTTCAGTTTTTATTGTAGGCCCACAAATTCCCATTGCTCTGACTAAAACCCTGCACTACTCAGGATTCTAATGGCTGGTTATCCCACAGATTTGAGCATTGCATTTCAGAATACACCCAGAGGAAGAGGGAATGTCAGTACAGTTAAAAACAGGAAAGACTGTGGTTAAACTTACACTAATACACACAGACAATGAAGGCATGGCCAGACGCACACAGATATATTGTTGTCGCCTCTTGGCCAGGACTCCCTTGCAAAAGAGGTTTTTAATCTCAATGGGACTTTTCCTGGTTAAATAAAGGTTAATAAATAAATAAATAATATATGCACCCATGCAACTACACTTAATAACTCACACACACATGCATACACAAAGGGACTCCCCATCCCAGTCATGGTGCTGCAATTCTCAAGAATAATCCCAGATAAAATGTCTCAGATGGTTCAGTTAGCTTCCATTAAGATGTCGTGACACCTGGGCAGTCATAAATAACACTGACAAACACTCTAATCCTCATAAGGATTAGTGCAACTTAGATCCCTTGATTAAATCAACGCAGAGAATCAGTGATATAAAGATGCTATCAAAATGGGCTACTCTTTTGATACTATTCTGTAGAAGATGTTTGATTGTGTCCTTTCTGTCAGTCAGTCAATCAGTCGCTGAGTCGGATGTGTAATGTAGTAACGACAGGGATGAGTCAGACAAACACATTGTCAACAAAACCTAAATCTGCGGAGGCTCTCAGACTTCCCAAACCACCAGCAACAACAAGCAACACACCCAGAATCAAGACAAGTTGGAATGTCATTCATATGGTCCTCATTTGATCCCTCTCCCATCCTCTCATATTTTTTTCCATCCCACGTCTATGATGAATTCGCTGTTTGGTTGTTTGGTTGGATGACTTGTTGACCCACTGATTTGTTCAGTGGATGATTTTTGTGACACTGAAGTAAAAATCTTGACCTTTATGAACAGAGTCTCTGGTAAAGGGAACGCGTGGTGGAGTCCAGCTCAATGGAGTATTGTGCCAATGCTCTTGCACAGGTTGTACAGGGACCAAATTGCTTGACAACCTGTAACCACGAAGTCCACTCTCATAAGACGACATGAAGGACACTGTCATATTCCTTCTCCAATTGGTTGGTTTACATTAGCCTTCCTAATCCTCAAAGGTCTGCTCATCAGTGAACCCTAATTCCTAACTTTCAGATGACATCTTTTTTTTTCATTAGATTGTTTTCCAAAGCCTTGGCAGTTAGGGAACAAAGAAAATAAGAATTCTGACTGACCCACATCAAAACGTATTCACATATATTGACATTTAGTCTGTTAAAAAACTTAATATAGAAAAATGTGTGTTCCATCCATCCATTTTCTTCTGCTTATCCGGGGCCGGGTCACGGAGGCAGCAGCCCAAGCAGAGAAGCCCAGACCTCCCTCTCCCAGCCACCTTCTCCAGCTTATCGGGGGAAACCAAGGTGTTCCCAGGCCAGCCGAGAGATATAATCTCTTCAGCGTGTCCTGGGTCTGCCCCGGGGCCTCCTCCCAGTGGGACATGCCCGAAAAACCTCACCCAGGAGGCGCCCAGGAGATGTTGTAAGATGCTTGTCAGATGCCCGAACCACCTCAACTGGCTCCTTTCGATGTGGAGGGGCAGCGGCTCTACTCTGAGCTCCTCACAAAAATGTATGTTTTTACCATATATTAAAAAAAACTATTAAAAAAACCGGACCACCATACAGTTTACAAATGGAGGAAGTAATTATTTGATCCACTGCTGGAACTTTGCTCAGCTACTCCCATTGTATAAAAGATCCTCATGGGGTGAGAATGATCATGAGAAAGGTGGTGCATCAGCCAAAAACTACACAGGAAAAACCTGTTAATGATCTGAAGCAGCTGAGACCACAGTCACCAAGAACATCATTGGTAACACACACACACTGCAAGGTCCCCCTGCTCAAGAAGGCACATGTACTGACACGTCTTGAGTTTGCCAGTGAATAGGAAAATGGTGATATGTGTTTTTGGTGATTATAACTGAAAATGGCCTTTCGATTAGATGTTAACATTCAGACAGGGCGTCCTTTGGGTTGGGTTGTACGACTAGTTGGCTGATTGTTTGGTTATCCGGTGGGTTGTGGTGAAACAGACATGGCTATCCCCCAGCTTGCTGTTTATGTAAATTCTAAATATTGTTATCTCTTAATCCTTTCATTGTGTAACAAATTATAAAAACAATACAATTACTGGTCATAATTTGGGTTTCAGTACAGTAGTTACATGTTTCAGGTTCGCTTTAGGATTGTGTTTAAACAAATGAACAATTGCTTTGGGTCAAACTGTGAAGAGTAGGTTATTTTTCAATCTCAGTCTACATTAAGGAGCAAAACAAGTTAGTCTAGTTGGAAAATGGTGGATTAAATTGTGACCACAGGCCACAGGCAATTTACCATGATGTTTCACTTTACATAACTCATATGACAAAACTTCCCCTTCATACTCAAATGGAAATCAGTATCATGGTTGGCAATCTTTCCTACGCTTTGACAAACTAGGCCAATGTCAGCTGCAATGCATTGCATCAGATTTGATCTTTATCTTTATCTCAGCACTAGAACACATGTATTCTGATTAGTGCAGCAGTTTTCTATATGGCTGGCCTTGATACGACCACACAGAACATCCTAACCGCTACAGTGTAGCACTACCAGGAAGGCAGTCAGCCTCGGCCACATTCTGTATCTGTCAGATCCACATGGCTTTATATCGAGAATCTCATGTCATTAAAACGTCTCCAGCTGGTTTCCCCCCTTCACAGTGTTGTGAATTCGCAGCCTGTCAGCGAATATTTTTGGACTGCCTGCTGTTCAGGCACATTGGGAGATGAATTCTCTTATTACAGTGTGGACAACGAGAAGGGACAGTCAGCCAAAGATCTGTCTGTGGTGTGGTAGGCCATCGTTACAAATGCAGTGTGACTGTGAAGCAATGCATAGTAACAGCCTTGCGAGTATGTTGAGAAATGCTACCTTAAATAAAATGAGAACTATGAGGTAAATGCCTGCAGTCTGCAAGCTGGACTGAAGTTTCAGTGTGAGTTGACTCTGTTGTAGTCATTCTTTTTAAGCTATGTCAACTTGACAGGTTAATCAGGTTTATAAAAGAAAGCTGCGGGTGAGAATGGACTTGGAACAAACTCAGGAACGGTAAGAATCAGGAAACAGTATGAGAAAAAAGCTGCAGCAGTCTTAAACAAACTTGAACTAAAGCCAAGGTTTTGAGTATTTTTCTACTAATGTGATATTTGATTGGCACAGTGTACAGTTAAATGAAAAAAGGATTTTTGAACTTCATTTTTTTAAACGTACTTTTCAAAGAGTTTTTTACATGTCCACTTAGGTGGAAAACTGATGTGTATGGAGTGACACATGATGAGTGTCCAACACTGGCACAAATACAAGAGCTTTTGAATAGCTGTCCACTGTAGTGACTATACGTGAAAGGGTTAAAAACACTCTAAACATGTCACCAATAAATCATAATACAGTAATCAGATCATTTGTGACTGAAGGATCTTTTTGTGTTGACCCCAAACATCGCTCCAAACCTAACAGGTGTTAGTGTTGTCCCCTGATTGCCAAGAGTTTAGAGAACAATTTAAAAAAAGGAAAAAAAGAAGGAAACACATGGTCACTGAACACCCGAAGACCCTGACTTCATAGGAATTTATAATCAGACTAAAATCCTCATTTCTGATAACCCTACCTCCCTTTGAGAAAGGCAAAACTGACTTTTTTTTTTTGTCAGGAACAAGCAAGATGTCATAACAGTCCTTGTAACTAAACACTCAAAATCCTACAGCTGAATCAGCACCAATATCAAACTACAAGCTACAGGATTTATTTCAGGGTATTACACTGATTTTAACTTAACACCATCACTGCCAGTGACAACATATTCAAGCAATCATTGTTTTCACATGTTGCGATAGCATTAAAGATCTAACTCTGAGGTCTTGAATTATTAGTCATTTATGAGTCACTGGTAATTTCAAAACAATACTCTGGCAGGCAAAGTGTTATTAATTTAGCTATTGAGTGTTGTATGTATTGTACTCTTGTGTAAATATGAATCCTGAAAAGCCATAAAATAATTATTTTTTGTGCCTCATCACATCAGTTGGAAGCCCAATTTTAAAGGGCAGCTGTGCTGCTGAGACAGGCAGGAACCTCATACCGTGCTCAGCTCTGCTGTGTTGTTACTTTAGGTCATGTTCCTGGAAACCCACTCAGGCATTTTGTAAACTGAAACCACTGGATTGTATACAGATGATATCCATTTACTTCTGTGGTGAGTTACCTCTGTGTATCTTTTCATTACACTGCTACGTCCTCTTTTCAGCACATTCATAGGCTGCTACCATTTATAATACAGTGCATATCTTTTAATTAACATGAAAAATTAATTAAAGTTGGAACAAAAATTTGAATGAGGAACTAATGGGAAGGGGTATTGTTTAGTGATCACCAAACGACAAAGGCTTAGCATGACAACAGTTAGTTCAGTCTAAATGTATGTGGCACCAAAGCTGTCCTGCACATGACACATAGATTTGACTTTAAATCACAAGCTCTCTAGCTGTGCACAACCTGTTTTCTTTTACTCATATACACACAAAACCAGAGCAGTGCATAGTTTCCTGCACACACAGTAAAAGGGGTTAACTTCTGGGCTGTTTATGCACATTGTAAGTTTGTGACCTCTTTCAAACCTCTGTTTACATTTTTTCTGTTATAAAACCCACATTTTACAATAATTCTAAAACAGTATGGGTAAATGCTTATGTAGAGATTTGAAATACAGCAACAAATTTTAAATTATTTTATGTCATGCATCCATATTCAGTAAGTGAACTTTTCTCTTTGACTTGCATAATTTTTAATAAACGTCAACCATAAGTTACTTTAAACCTTTTCTGCACAACGTTTAGCTTAAAGATAAGTTAAACTACGACTCATCTGTGTTGGCAAAGTTAAATTAAAGGCATTGTTATTGAATTTGCCATGTTTCTGCTGTTAGCTTTTGCTTTTTAGCTGTTCTACTTGAGCCCGCAAATCTCTCTCACGTGTGTCCTCTTGGAGAATTATTTTTAAAAGGGGTTTTACCACTGTGTCTAAAAGCTAATTTTATAGGTTGTCTGGGGAAATATTGCTCTGAAAACTAAACATGCACTCAATTCCACAAGCCCCCTACATACTCCGGGTTGCTTTGAGTTTGATCTCTGATTAGAAAGGATGATAACACTTTCTGGTCTATGGGTAGGTAGAGATGGGTACATACTGGAGATATCTATGGGATTGATCACAACTGATAATAACCCCTAGATCGAATGATAACAACGTGTCTGTGTGGTAGGTTACGATAAGAATTGGTTTTGGGGGATACGTAATGTTTGTGCAAGAGTGGCATAGTGGAAATGATTTGGAAAAAATGAATGTGAGTGGCTCAGAGCAGCTGAGAAGAAATCTTTTGAAGACAGTAAGTCCGAAACTAAACATTATTTGCAAGCATAACTAATATAAACCTTGCTAATAATAAGCAAAATGGTCAGATTACTCCCCTGGGCTGGTGAGCACAAACTATATAGGTATAAAAGATGGCTGTTGCTCCCAAGGTCTGCTGAACCTTGGGATACTTTAATGCTGAAAAAAATACTCTGTGTATACTCTGTAAACACTTTCCTGATAAGTTATTGGGTTCGTTTGTTTTGGATCATACTGAAATGACCATTATGTCCAATTTATAAAGTCTGTTCATTCTAAGTTTCAGAAAGAGGATTATCAGGATAGGCTCATCAGTTAATGATGACAGTTAATGATCTGTAGAGTTTGGGATTGTTCCAGTATCTGATTTAAAGAGGAATCAAAGAAAATCGCAAAAGCTGGAATTCTTACTCCGCATAATTTTTCAACCAAATGTCTGCAGGTTACATAGTTCATCAAGAACAACTTCCCTCTTTCTATTATTTTTAATTTCTAAATCTTGAAAACTTTAGATGACACCTTTTCATTCATTTTCTGTTCTATGCTACTACTGATGAGCATTTGTTGTCCCCTGAAAAACAACTACTGGTGCCATGTTTTTCCGCACTTTGTGAATTCATTTTAGGAATGTTGAAAGTTCTGAACTCAAACTTCAAGTTCTGGGCCCTATTTCAGGAAGCCGGTTTAGAAAACTCAGAGTGAAAAACGATACTCAGGGTTGAGTAACCCCGAACTGTCCAACTCGGAATATTCCGTTTCAGAAAGGCTGATAACAATTAGTTCAATCAACGCGGAGTTGCTACAACCCCAAGTTAAGCGCGCGCACGAGGATACATAAAGGCCCGATCAGTGGAGCACAGATTAAGCGAGTCACCATGGAGACGGAGGGAAAGAAGGCGCGGTCGACGTATTTCACAGCGCTCGAGGCGGAAATTCTGATGGCAGCATATGCCGACAGCATGCACATCATGCAGAAAAAAAGTAACACAGCCGCAGCTGCAAAGGAAAGGGAGCATGCATGGCAAAACATAGCCGACAGAGTCAATGCGTGAGTGTTAATTTAAACATTGATCTAGGGATTTCCACCCATTTAACACGTTATTTCATTATATTTTATTTTGTATTTTATACCTTTTATTTTGTGATGTGATTTGAGCGCAGGTGCAACCCAACAGGCCCCCAACGTTCCTGGCAGCAAGTAAAAATGAAATATAAAAATATAGTCCAAACAGGTAAGGTGTAATTGTATTATGAGCCATAGTGCTTGGTCTGTTTGTCCTATGTAAATCAATTGCAGTTAGAGGCTACATTAATTTCCCCTCTGTAAGCACTTATTGAAATTATCTGAGCACATTATAAGTACATATTTGCTTACTCTGTATGCTCAAATGTGACCCATTATGGCCAACAGAAAAAAAGCGGAGGCCCGAAAAACAGGTGGGGGTCCTCCAGCCTGGCCTGGCCACTTGGCTTCCACATTTGTGATAATGTTGGCAGCATCATATATGATCTTCACAGTGCAGAGAACACAAATTAGCATCCATTACTATAATGAAATAATTTGTTAGTTTGAAATGCTACAGGGAACTATGTACCTGTACATTAATGCTGTGGAAAGACTTCCTGTTCACATAGTCTCCTTCATTTACTGAAGGAGCAATGATTGGAATGTGAGTGCCATCTATACAGCCAATCACGCCTGGGAACCGTGAAAATAAATGTAACATTTAAGTAGTAGTTCAAGTATCACCACATCATGTATTAAGTTTTGTTCATCCTGCTACCTACAACTTTGTGGCATCCCTCTTTGATAAATCTTGTGGGTCTATGACCGGGGAACACCACAAACGAGTACAGGAGACGTTTCAGTGCAACTGTAACATTCCTGACTGCCCGACAGACGGTAGCCTTGGAAACGTGCTCAGCATCACCAATATTATACAGAAAGCTCCCGTTTGCAAAAAACCGAAGTGCAATACAAATAATATGTACAGAACTGAGAGAATGTCCGCGATGTGTCACATGCGCAATATATGGCCTGAGGATGTTATTCAAATAAATTATAGATTGTGCTGAGAAACGGTAACGTTTGCACAGGAAATCATCAGGTAATGATAAAATGTCCAAACGCGCTCTAATCACTCTCTCCCGGCGGAGAGCTCTGCGGAGTATTTGGGCTTCAAGATCTACTGGCTCTTCAAGGAAGGGACACGCCATGTCTGACACTTCCTACTGTCAGGTTTCCGACAAAGAGGCGGAGACAGTCAGGGTTAGTTGTAGTAAACCTGCTAGGGGGCAGGTTAGCTTCACGGAGTGTGTCGTCATAGTGACTCACTCAGGCTGCAGCTGAACTCGCTTTGTGAAACCGAAAACCCAGAGTTTTCGTTAACTCAGGGTATACTTACTCAGAGTTTGCACTAAACCGGCTTCCTGAAACAGGGCCCTGAACACGAACTTCCTTACTACATTAAATGTACATAAACAGTTTTATTTATTTATTTATTTATTTTTACAACTGCTAGCACCATTTGCCAAGTAAAACTGCATTAGGTGATTGATGTTTTAGATCTAGGATCTGAGTTCTTAACTTCCTGCGAATGTGAAACACAAAGAAATCATGGAGTGATGAGTAAACATCGTTCTTGACCCTGCAGGTGGATGTTGGGGTGGTGGAGGGGATGAAACCACAGGCAATGATGCATGAGAGCAATGCTGGCTAAGTCACTGACATGTGGGAGAGGGAGATAGAGTGTAAATAGACCAGCACCAGCATATAATGTCACGGCAGTGAGGCATGTTAGTTGCCTGCCTGAACTAGCTCACAGGCTTCACTATGCTTTGACAGTCATTCAGCATCAGTATCGGTTTCCAATAAAAGATACAATTATGTTAAAAAGAACACCCTGTTTAAATTCAGGATGAAAAACAAATTGTGCGGTCTTTAGGGATGTGCCATATCATGTCATGCAACAACATGACAATAATACTAGTATAAAAAGTGTTATATCATGTTATCAGTGACATAGTAATGCCTTTTACAAACAAGACAAGCACAGGCAGGGCTGAGAGTTAGCGCCATCTGTCAGCCTCTGATAAAGATTTTGTACCCAAAAAAGGGAGTTTCAACACAATGCTTTACAAAACGTGCAAGAACACTGTTCCTGCTTGAGGTAGGAACAGCAAATGTGTTTTATTGCTCGAGGCAAAAACAAAACAGGGCTATGAAGGAGAAGGTATTAGCAGCTGGTGATGTGTGACTCCAAAGTAAACAAAGGACTCAACTGATGGCTGCTGAAGTACCTGCTAGCTGCATTCCAAATGACAGGAAAAGCAAACTGTGGAAGGAAATTACTGATGCATTTACATGTTGGAAAAGAAGGGCTTTAAGCAACAGGTTTAAACAGGTTCAATTTTATTATGAGCCAATATTGTGCAAGTTAGTTTAATGTTTAAAGTGTTAAGCAGTTATGTTATACAACTGTGATGATATATGTGATGATTTGTAAAACTCCAGAAAAACATCTTTTTGCGATACAGCACAACGGGGTGGCTGTAGCTCAGGTGGTAGAGCAGGTTACCTACTAATTGGAAGGTCGGTGGTGCAATCCTTGTCTGCTCCAGTCTGCATGCCAAATATCCTCAAGACAAGACTAACCCCAAGTTGCTCTATGAATGCATGTAAATATTAAATAAAAGGCACGTAGAGAGAATTAGCATTGAAAAAGAGGGCAAGCTGTATAAAGGCAGTCAATTTGCCAACATACAAAATCGTCCACACGACTGTATTTAAGCATTACTCTGACTTGTTATCAGGTTTTCTGCTAAAGGTTTTGGACAGCAACCAACACTCAGGATGCATTAAGAATTAAATGTCAGCAATCAATTAAAATGTAACAGAAAGAATGGGCCAAGGCTGTCAAATCCTAAGCAAGTGCTACCTTAAAAGCTAATTTATACATATAGATAGAGATACATAACTGAAACTGACCAAAATGAGTCTGTTAACATAAAGTTCATGAAACAATTGAGGAAAAGATGTTTAAGGTTGTGATTATACATGCCTGTCCTGGTATGAAGCAATTGTCAGAAACAACAGCTTTCATAATGATGTTGTACAGATGTTTGTTTGGGCTAAACCTCATTAGCTCTGATGACCCTGTTTGCTTCCTGTGACATAAAAAACATCCTGTTGCTGTCAACCATTTGCAGGAGTCAGCTTTGTAACCTATACTTGTCCCTGCATGGCAGATTGTTCCAGTACGTCATAAACAATGGAATAACTCTACCCAACACACACAAAAGACTCATTTATCAAATTACTTTGACCGAATAAGTTGACAGAATAGAGACTGGCATCCTAATTACTGCATATTTTTCTCTTGCTTTGAAAAGTAGATATCTGATACTGTAAGGCATGGCATTTTCCACCTTCAAGCCAGTTTGACTTGATTGCAGGAGCTGATTAGGTGCAGCCATCAAGAATAATCTAAAACGATAAAGTTGACATTTGTAGCTTGTCACTTTGATCAAAGTAACACGATGTGATTTTCTCCGCATGCTGCTTCATCATTTCTTATGCAATCCTTTATGATTCAGTTTCTCTTCTTTTGAAGCTGTTTTGTTCTTGCTTTGAGATCCTCCACAAGTTTTATTTCTCTACCCAAACAGTATTTCATCACTGCTTCTTACACTCTATTCCCACTCTGACCCTAGATGACTTAAGTGTTTGTGAAATTGTACAGATAAACAAATGGCTCTAGCTCTCCAGTGAAAGCAGTCATGACATTTGTACAAAAGAGTGAGCTAATTCAAATAAGGAAACACAAGCCTGTGCACACTTACACACATGCACACACTTACAGGACACACACAGAGAGCTAGTAAAAACTTCCCCCTACTGGGTTATTGACATGAGATTGTGCACCTCTGCCAAACATCCTTTTACCAGAATCCAGCTGACCTTGGAAAGGGATCAAACTCAAATGTGCCAGCAGCAAGACCACACTGATGAGTTAGAGGTACCATGTGTGTTGCTTAAAACTGTATCACCTGAGAAAAAAAACATATTTATTCTTAGTTAATCCTTCCACTGATTGGAAACAAACATGTCATGGATAGTTGTTTCCCCGCAGCGATCCGTCAGTTTGTCTGCTCCAAACCACGGCAGCAGTAGCAAATTAGAGAGACAGGAATCTAGGAATCAACAACCCTCTGTCAACAACCGTCTCACTGTCTGTAGTTAATGTCAGTCTGGGAGAGGATCTCACACACGCATACACTTGCATATACAAAGGATTACATGCCTGCATAGACACATTTAAACACATGAGCACTTGCACACACACAAACAGCTGTTTAGAATTAGATCGCTAGGGTGATGAACTCACTGACAGTGATTCGACTCATGCAACATTCAAAGACACACGAGGACGTGGGAAAACACATAATATTCATTGGTTTTTTTTGTCATCTCTCTTTGATGTTTGCGTGTGAGTGTCAAGCCCATGATACTGCAGGCAGGTATCTGTTTTTTCAGATCGAACTGGGGATAGTCCTGAAGTTGCAAAATCAACAATATCAGGGAAGCGTACAGGAAATGTGGTTTGCAGTATTAATAAAACTCGGTCAGAAACCTATCGACAATAGAAATTTTTGCCATCCTTGAATTTAAAACATTTGCTCAAACACTTGCTGTTTTGGTAATGTTCTCTCTGGTTTTTGAATTGGATGGACTGGCATCACTAATGATAGTTTTGGGAAAGCATGCTTTACAAATGCACAACTGGAAGCAAAGCTGACATCTACCCAACTCTGACATCTACGCAACTGATGCTTAACAGTGAGTGAGGTTGTTAATCAAGGACTCGGAACAAAAACAGACCATCTCCACACTGGTTTTATGGAATTTCTTTAATGCTGAAGTGTGTAAGATATTTGTCCCATTCATACTGTTACAAACATCATGAGTCTTAAGGTTCAGCATGCTTTTAAACAGTAGACTTTAGGGTCTAATGTAAAAATTAGAGTCAGATTTGGTTCAAAACCCACATTGGGTTCATAGCTAGGTTGAAATATGATGTCGGTAATTGTTTTCTGTCACAAATGGGTTTTTTGTTGTTGTAGTTAACGCCTAGTACATCTTGTCAAAAGTTTTATGGATGGTTAGATTCGAGAGCTAAAATTAACACCTGAAAACTTCCCAGCGTGGGTATATGTTTTATTTCACGATGGAATTGCAGAGGACTATCTGCTAAACCATTGGATACATTTTCTAAACTAGTCAAACAGGACAATTGAAGCTGTAAAGTCTCGACTTTTCTGGAAAAGCCTATGTTTACCTTGCCTTTAATTGGCTCTGACCATAACATATTGTTTAACCTTAACCAACTGAAGCTAGTAATGAGCACTTATCGTCATGGAATAGACATGCGGACTGTAGAAGAGGGAAGTCTAAGAGAACTAAAATGATTAAGCAGCCGACAGGTTTAAAATCTTCAACCTGACCAATAATCCTTCAGTACATTTAAAAGCAAATATGTTAAATTTAGGGTCAAAACTTAATTAGCATTCAGATGTGAACTGATTAACCTTTAATTCATCTGTGAAAATATTTTACTTTTGGTCTGTTCTTCTCTCACACCAGTGCAATCGTCACTCACCACCTGGACGAGTCCCCACAACCTCATCAATAACGGGAATATGAAGGACCACTGCTTTGGCACACTGGAAGAGATCCAACACCCACTGAGGAGACACAAGTACAAAGTGACATAAATTAACTTCCACTAATAGATCTAAAATTAGCTGCCCAAAATTGCATGAGGAGATGATCTTGAACATGAGATCAGGCAAATTAAATGAGACACAGTAAGGTTTTTCATTCCAAGGAGCTTTTTCCTCAAAACTTCTTAACACTACAGGGGAGAAGCATTTAAAGTATACCTGAGTATTGGTGGGAGGTATATCCCTCCCCTATACATTTTAATTACTACCTTGATTGAAGGCCAAACTTCATTATTTCATTTTAGTGAGCATGGCCCACACTCACTGAGGCTTACATGCCATTGTTGGGACTGGTTTACTCCTTTCATACAAATAAATGCCAGTTTGACAACATAAGGAGCACTGATGTTGAAGCAGCCCTTTGTACTCTCTTGCTATCTGAAGGCACACTGTATTTAAATCCCACACTCCAGTATTTGGCCTTGGGTTTGATTCTGATCCAGTAAGTGTTTGTTCCAGTAGGCAGTAGCTTTACTGTAAACACAATTATGCTAACTGTGGCAAGATTCAGTGACCACATGAAGGGAGATAGTCTCTCACGCAAAACACTCGCTCAGGCACTCTCACACACTATACTTACTCACTGACTTACATGCTCATAAAGCAAAACATGGCACTCATCTGCACCTGCAATCTCACGATACTGACCCATGGTCTGCTCACATGGACACACACCTACACATCATAAACAGTTTCCTCTGTGGTCAATGTGATTAGAAAGCATGCTGAGAGTGTACAACAAGGGAGGGCCGGCCCCCTCACTGCATACACACTGGAACCACAACAGACGAAGGAGGGTTTACAGACCAAACACTCCTCAGGTGGCCACGCCGATGGTGTCCAACACTATCTGCAGGAGCACTAATTCACAAACGCTTGTGCATAAAAACACACCCCGAATTACAATATTTTCATAGCTAACTGCTGCACGTGAGGTGATTCACAGACACATTGGCTTTCTATCTTTTGAACACACACACTCATGCACGCACGCATGCACACACGCGCACACACACACACACACACACACACACACACACACACACACACACACACACACACAGACTCAGAATGCCCAGTGTTTCACCTCATGCAAGCATCTGTTTGGTCAATAGTGTCATTTACATCATTCTTTCCACTGTGGGAGTGGGCAGGGCTCTCTTTGGTTTCAGTCACTGAAACCAGTTCATTGGAGTCACTGTACTTCCAGAGCCAACACACACACACACGCACGCACGCACGCACACATGCACACATGCACACAACACCCTTGCACTACTGTTATTCCTCTTAACTTTGACTTTAAGGGAATCCTCTCTGGCCTGTTCCAGTGACATTAACACTCCTACCGCGCTTCACTGACCTCAGGCAAACACTCTGACAAATTTATCCCAATCTCAATTCGTTCAAACAACGTGCACATTAACACTGCCAGCAGGGGAAAAGTTCAGATGTCCCTGCTATGGTGTGCATGTCACCAAAGCCTCCTTGCCTCAGGCAGTTGACGCTGACCAGACATCTATCCATATTGGCTGAATGTTTATTGAAAATCTTTGCAGGCTTGACATTTCCCACAGAGCGGGGTGCATTAGTTTTATTATTCACCACAACGTCAAGTGAAAGGCTGCGTTAAATCAAACAAACTGCCACGAGGATTCTCTGCTACCCCACTTGTGTGAGAGAGCCACTTAAACTGGAATGCGGCTGCAGACGTCATTGGGACCCAAGATGACTTCACTTTATTTGGTACCAAAAATAAGTTGCACAACTTTATTTAGTTTCATTAGTTTGGTTCTCTGAAGTGATCTAACAGTGGAGGCGGTGCAGACATGGGGAGCTAAAGGTTTCTTCAGGACTGCAAAATAGTTTGCCTTTGTTTATCTGCACCTTATGGTGTAGTGATAAAAATCTGTGTCAGAGACAACCGAAAAACATTGTTTGAAAGTGAAACCTCGCATCTTGGGCTCATTTGAAAAGGTCATGAGGCTCAAACCACCCACGAATAACCTAGTAGTGTCCTAGCATTTCCTCTCCTGCTTCCTGTTACAGATGCAGCCCCCGAAGATGTGGCTTTCATACAAAATGAAACAAAAGAAGAGTTGCAGTGCTTTTTCAGGAACATCGTGTTACTGTGAATTTGAGTGACTTAAATTTCATGGAACTCCACCACATACACGGCAGTGTTTGAGAACTGCACAAAAATCCATTTTTTGCTATCTTGGCACCTCTTTTGCTCATTTAAAGCTCCTCTGAGCTACAGAGTAAAATCATCTTTTTTCCCCATTTAAGGTCTTGGCGTAAAGTGAGGCTATTTTGAAATACATCTCGAGAAAGATAATAGCAGATGTGGTTTATCCACTGCTGCTATTATGAGAAAGCGACACACAGAGATGAATTTCAATTTTAAAAAGGCAAAGAATGGTAATCTCTTACTGACAAGTTGCCTCAGCAGGCTAGAATGCAATACGACCACAAAATCAGTGGACCCAATCTCTCACCTAGCTGTCACCACTGCTATTGCACTTTGAGTGTTACATGTTTCCATCTGCTGCCCTGCTGAAAGTCACTCATGGAAACCCAGGACATCATTAGCTGAGGAAGAAGTGCAGAGGTGAAAATGGTTGCACCAAAGGAGAAGATTGAAAATGTTTCCTGGAAAAAACCATTACGACTGCATTTTATTTTTTGCTTGCACCCCAGGGTTGATTTTCTGTTAAGATAACCAGTAAGACGCTCTTTGAATAAAACTGGTTTTGAAATTTGCCATTGCCATAATCCCCACTCCAAACACTATGATGCATTCCTGTTCTCGCAAATCAGCGCAGGGAACCAGATAATGATCCCCAAAACCCCAAATGCAAATCATCTCCCCGTGTCAAAATCTATTTCTCAGCTATAGCGCGAACTAGCCTTTTGCAAGTGCTTGTCACCGCGCTGCATGTCAGCGGGAAGAAAGCTGATACCCACATATCTGGCATTTCAAGACACTATAAGCCCTCATGATTTGATTTGTCTTCTTGATAATTGGAACAATTACACACAGCATTAGTAAGCCCCATCCACCCATTCTGTTCATGACTAATTTTTCATGGACCTGAAGTTGGGGGAGGACAGGCTGTAGGAAATGACGATGGAGTTGAGTGAGGTGTTAATGTCTCCAACCGCAGACAGATGTGGTGGATCTTGGATAGACATGTTTCTGGTAAGACTCCCTTACAGAGGAGCAAAAGGCCAGGAAACACTTGCTCATACAGTCATCGTGTGTCTATATGTGTGCATGTCTGTGTGTGTGTGCGTGTAGGGTTTGGCGCTGTTGCTATGGCATAGATCTCATTTCTGAGAATATTAATAACCCTTTGAGGGTGTCACCTTTTTTGTTACTATATATGGTTGTGGTCCACACACACACACACACACACACACACACACACACACACACACACACACACACACACACACACACACACACACACACACACACACACACACACACTGAAAACGCATTGGAAGACTGTATCAATAGCACCAACATTTCTCACCTTATCCAAGGTGTGGCCGTGTTACACCTCAGCATCTCTGATTCATCAACCACATAGCAAATTAATTCAATCATAGCAGAAAATAAATGCATGTATACATGGTTTAGTGGTCGGGCATCCCTTTAACCACACAGGTTTGCTGTTTATCATTAAGTTACCACAAAAGCTACACTCCTGTGTGTTTTTATTTATACTATTATTGTGGATTGCTATCACAACAACAACTGTTTTACTGTAAATAATTAGAAATGCATGCAAACATATGCATGGATATGTCTTAGATTCAAACATTACTGATAATGTTTAAAGAGATTATCATGTGACTTTTAGTGGGCCAAGTGGGTAAGACATCTCAAACAATCTTGGGGGGTGGAACACTTAGACCTTTTACAACTAAAGAGGTGACGAGGGAGAATCACAATAGTCTCCAATGCAATGATGCCTTTCAGTATACTTTAGTTAATAAAAGCATATGATGTATATAAGAGATGTCAGGCCATAGCCATGGAGTTGTGGGAAAAGATAATTTATCAGAGGCAGCAAATGTTTTGTGCAAATGTTTTGGCGTTCTACATTACAGTTTTTCTCAAATGCTAAAACACATTTCACAAACGTTACCACCAGGTCCCCCAATGTCCAAACACAACACCCTTCTCTAAAGCTACATAAACACAACCACACCTTCCCACTGCAAAACTCAAACTCCCACACCAAGAAAGCAGCTCGAAGCTGTCAAAACTATAAACACTATACACAGCATTACACACTACAGCAAAACAATTGAAAACACAATGCTCAATTTGTGAGAAGGTTCTTTGTTTCATAACTGCCAATGCATATTTTAGAAACTATACAGTAACGGATCGTCGTAGATCTCTGCAGAGGATTAGGCATTTAGATTTGTGAGTTTCATATGAGTAGTATAAATCTATAGAAAATCCTGCATGTACGTACACTACTGTAACACAACTCAATGCAAAAACAGAATCTATTGCACACAACAGTAATCTTGAAAACATGAACAGGGTGTGAAGTTTTTTTATTTACGTTATTCACACCACACACACACCACAATCACTGTGCGGCATCATGTCGCTGAGCTGTTGCTCGCATCTCGTCCGTAATGATGGTGCGAGGTTGTCTTGCTCTCCCTCCTGGACCTTCTCCTCTCCCATGTTGGCCTTCTCCTCTTCCTCGTTGGTCGCTCCTCTTCCTCCTCTCATTTGAACTCCTCTTCCTCATTGGCCTGCTCCTCTTCTTCCAGGGCCAGCTCTTCTCCCTCCTCTGCATCAAATTCCTCTTCCCCTGACTCTGCCTTCATCCATTGTGTTTGTTTGGAACCTTCAGCATACTGTGCACTCTGAACTTGCTTTTACATGTGGGTACAGCATTAGCAACAAGTGTCTTCAATTTTGAGTCATTGTGTGTAGTGAATGACGCCAGGTGTGTTCCCTGTGTTCAAAGATTGGTGACTGTGGCAAGCATTTTGCATCACATGGGCTTTCATTTGAGGATATGAGCAGAGTTGTTTTGCAACATGTGTTTTAGCAGGGAAAAATGTGTTTAGATTTATGAGTACAGAGGGTTGTGTTTTGTGAATTGTGTCTTCATGTGACATGTGTTTATGGTACTGGAATATGGTGGCTACATTTAGTAAATGTGTTTAGACTACTGGTCATTTGGGTTACAGGATTGGCTTTTGTGTTTTAACATTTGAGAAAAACTGTAAATTAGAAGTTTTTGCATCAAATTTGATATTTTGACTGTAGCTATCTTTTCTAAACTGGCATTAGCGAACAATGTACTTTAATGGATTTCTCTTTTAGATGCTACATCACAACATCATAATAAACATCATAAAATTACTACATAAAGTTTAGACAAGTTAGACAACCTCCCACCCACTCTATAACATGCTGGCCAGTCACAGGAACACGTTCAGTGAGAGACTGAGATTACGCAAATGCAGCACTGGATGACACAGGAAATCACTCCTGCCTGTGTACAACTTCTCCATCCAACGCACAGTACACAGTGCAATACTTAGCCCCTTTTGGGCATGCTAGGGATTAATAAAGTACTCTGATTCTGATTTTGATTCTGATGATAAGAAATCTACTGGCTGAAGTGGCATTTACTTAGTTGAAGAACTAAGTCCAGGAACAACTTTACAAAAACGCTAACCCACACCCACTGAAAAACATAAAAGACAGCAGAAGCATCAGAAAATAAAATTCAGAAAGGAAAAAAGACTGAATAGGATAATATGCGTGTAAGAGTTACAAGCTAAACTGTAATTTTGGGTCTGATCTTGCAAGAAATCATCACTTTTGCCACAAGAGTTACCCCTGCTCCAAACACTGAAGGGAATGCACCCAGGGAGTTGGAAAGGACTTTCTTGATGTTCTAGTGTAGCAAAATGCTAATAGAGAATAGTACATGAGTTACTTGGTGAGCTTCCCATTTTTGAAGAAATACATACGTTCACAGTTTTCAAATATATCGGTTTTATAAAGGACATGTCTAATAGAATTTTTACAGCTTTAGATGTGCCTCTGCACATAACATGAAGTGGACAGTACACATTTTTATTATGTTTCATTTTAGAACCAAGTTTTCCTTGTGTTACATGCAGATATCATCAATTATATAACTTCTGGGATGTTGAAAGAGTATTTATAATGCCCCCAAGGCCACCACCACCCCGCAGCGTGCCACTCTTTTAAAACAAAAACCTGCTCACAGAGACAGAGAGAATTTCTGATTTAGAAAGACAATAACCACAGCTAAAACACAACAAAGAGGGAGAGTGGAGGGCAGACAGTGAATGCAATTTCAAAACTCATCAACATTCTTAACAGAAAGCATTTGCATAATGTAGCCAATCTAGCATGGTAAGATGTGACCAC